>NW_024541556.1:0-21536 GCF_016758755.1 Suillus discolor | reverse complement strand
TCAGGAGTGTTACCAACACGATAGCAGCAGAGTCTGAAGGGATAAACATCAGCAGTACAATAAGAGTAAGGTATGTTTCAAATGTTAGATGAGATAGACGTTGTCCCGTACCGTCATAGACTGGCTCGTATCTTCAGCCAGGGCCATCCCTTCATCCTCATCAAGCTCCTCCCTCGACTCAAATTCTCGCTGGTGCATCTCCCGCCGGCTTAGAGGTATGTCATTCTCCTTCGGTTTCTCAGATGGTTCTACTCTTGCGCTCGAGTTAAGTGACGGGGCGGGAATGATATGGTAGTGAACCTGAGCAGCAACGTCATAGAGTGAGCTTCAAAGCTGCAGATAAAGATTCGAACACATACGTGTGGTACTGCTTGTGCATACTCCTGATTGCAAACCACATTGAGCGCAGTATTACCCAACACTTCGCGCAAATCTCCTTAACATATCCCACCAATGATCATAACAGCATCCTCACCTTTCGTCAGTCCATTCGCCACTTTCGTCACAGCCTGCCCCACTGCACTGGCATATTCTAAGGGTAATTCTGACACGTGCGAATGATGGGCTTTGGGTATAATAAGAGTGTGCCCACGTCTCAAAGGCAAGATATCTGTGTAGCAGGTTAAAACAATTTTCGCCCACTTTTTAGTGCCAAGTACCTAGAATAGCTATGACCTTATCATCCTCATACAGACGCGTCGAGGGCATTTCGCCTGCGATAATACGGCAGAATGGGCAATTGCGATCTGCATCGTCCCTCCATTCTGTTGGTATACTGCGGTTGGCATGTGCGCCAATAATGAAGGATGTCATGGGAAAGGACAGGTCTAACTGCTTTTACGGCAGCTGTTAATAGCGTTCCGCCTCGAGGTCGAACTACTAGAATACAATGCAGATGATTTGAGCTATCGATACGCTAAAAATAGCTGCACAGGATGTCGCAGAGCACGAGTCTTGCGCATCTAAGATAAATTTAAGAAATTGCCACAACTACTCCTACTACTAGTATACATCCGTTACGCATACGCTGCTTCCGAGCCCTTTTCACTGATCCCATAGTCCTCTCCCTTGACAAAGGCACGCGTACATTGTGCCATAGTGACGGATCTACCAGCAACGCGTGAGCCTGGATTTAAAAATAGATAAAAATGAGAGACACTAACGCGCGTGAGATGGGATCGGTTTGGTAGAAGTTGGAGATGGGCTTGAGGAAGGGCTTGCCAGAGACCTTTGCGGATGCCGTATTGGCTGCTATAGTCTGAAGACCTGCCACAGCGACTTCAGGAGATGTCCGTTCCGCAACATCGTAGCGAACAAGAGTGGGTGAGATATCCCACATGCGGTCACGCAAACTCAGAACATCGTAGGGTAGTGGTGAATCGAGAACCTCCGAAAGTGCACTAGAAGACAGGAGGTGAGTATAAATAACAGTCGCACGAAAATAACAGCTACCGAATAATCTTCCAATCCTCACGAGAAGCGCCAGGTGGGGGAACAGCGGCACGACCTACTTGAGACCGTCCCTCCGTGTTCACCCATGTCATAGCCTTTTCAGTGTACGCTGCGGCAGGCAAGCAAACATCAGCAAGCGAGGCGCCAAGATCTCCGTGGTGGCCTTGGTAAACGACGAAAGCATTCGCAGGTATAGACTTGGGGTCGACTTCATCTGCGTTGAGCAAGTAGACAAATTTGGGTTGGGTACTTGCGGCCTTCTTCGAAGGAACAAACCCAATTTCGTATGCTGCAGGTCTAGAGGCAATCTAAAAGGCAATTCATTCGACTGAAACTCAGAAGTTAAAAGTCAAGGCTTACCCTATGTAGGACGGAGAAGCCATTCCACTGAGGGGTAATGAGCGAATCTTTGTTCTTCTCGACAAACTTGGCCACGCGTTGTAAGCAGCAGCACCGTCAGGTTGCTCCGCAAGAGCGCTCCCGACGATGATCAAGGGACGCTTGGCTGCTTTAAATTTGGCTGCGAATGCTCCCTTTCCAGCAATGAAGTCAGCAAGAGCCTTAGAATCTGCTCCAAGGTAGTCGTAACCGTACGCCGTATCAGCACGTTCGCCGATGAGGCCGACCTCAAGACTTGTGTGCAGCCAGCTCTTGCGAATGCGAGAGTTAGGACAGCAGCCTCGTGGCGTGGGTTAGTGCCAACAAGTAGAATGGCATCGGCTTCCTCAACACCAGGGATGGTAGAGTTGAAGAGATAATTGGAGCGAACGTCAACACCATGCGGGGGTGGTGCGCTGCCATTGGTCTGGTCGAGTGCAAGGTTGTCTGATCCTAGGCGGTTGATCAAGTCTTTGAGGGCGACAAGGGACTCGGTATCAGCAAAGTGTCCAGCAATGGCTTGAATCTCATTGCCAGTGGCCCCTGAGGAGGCTATACCATCTGCAATTCTCTGTAGAGCTTCCTCCCACGAAGCTGCAACGAAACGGTCGCCCTGCTTGATAAGAGGCGTCGTCAAGCGCTGGAATTTCAAGCCGTCGTAAGCATAACGCGTCTTATCACTGATCCACTCCTCGTTGACTTCGTCGTTGGTTCGAGGCTGGATTCGCATCACCTGGACACCGCGAGAGTCGACGCGAATATTCGAACCAACGGCATCCATGACATCGATGGATTCGGTATTTTTTAGCTCCCATGGTCTGGCGTGGAAGGCGTATGGTTTACTTGTTAGAGCACCGACGGGACAAAGATCGACGATATTGCCAGAAAGTTCGGAGTCCATGGTCTTCTCAACATACATGCCGATTTGAAGGTCATTACCGCGACCCGTCGTACCAAGCTCCTCGACAACCAGCAACCTCATTAGCAAACCGGACACACCGAGTGCATTGAATGCAACGGTTCATGGAAGTCTTAACAAGAGGTCCAAGATCTTTGTTCTCCACTGCACGTTTGCCCGTGATTTCGTGGAAACGCGTGCGGTCAGAGCCGTATCGCATGGACTGGTCCTGAAGGTCACATTCACCACCCTGGTCACAATAGGGCAGTCGAGTGGGTGGTTGGCTAGAAGAAATTCCATGACGCCCTCACTGCGCACCTTGTGAGCAGATGCAGTGGAATGCAGACACCCTCAATATTGTCTTACCGAGCTTCATGAACCAGCGGGGTATTTGTGAACACCTTGGAACCAGGCATGGCTGGCATAGCACTGAATATCATTGATCAGCACGTGAACTTATGAAAAATGAGTATGATATCATACCATGATGCTACTGGCTTTGGGGAACGCTCGACCTCAACCAGACACATACTAGAGCAAGCATCAACATTCCGCCTCTCTTTCGCCGTCACACTTTCCACTCACCGACAGTTACCAGCAATCGCGAGTCTAAAGGGTGGTTCAGCCTCTACATTCTGTCAGAAAGAAAGTGCATTCTGACGAACCTGTCATGGTAGCAAAACCTGAAGAGAGAGTTAGTGAGCAACTACTGGAATGATGCAGATAGATAGAAAGACATACCGAGGAATCGTAGCACCAGCAGCCTCACAAGCTTGAATCAACGCGGACCCTGCGCGATATAAGCTATGTAAAACGCGAAACGCGAACAAAAATATAGAGATATGTACCTTGCGGAACCGTTACCTCCTTCCCGTCAACAGTGAGAGTGATGTCAGCTTGACGTGCGGATGTGGACGCTATAGACCTGCGGCCTACAAAATATGAACACCTAAGACGATATAGAGGTCAAGGCAGGCGTACCATGTGAAGCACCAGAGCAAACGACTTCCCGAGTCGCCCCGTTGAGGAGGGTCGCGAAACCAAGCGTAACATTAAGATATTATTTGGAGGACCAAGAAATATGCAGAGAAAACCGAACAAGTTGCAGGTCGCTCGCACGGACGAGCGCTGCCGGTTAAAAAAGCGGGGATTAACGGTGCTCGTCGTGATACACAGCGACCAACGAAATCGCGAGTATTACACGATTCGGGCGGGAGTTCAAACATGACATGGTGCCGAAGATGTTCCGGTAGAAATATTTGTAGCCATGTTTATCAGATATGTCATTACTTACAAGCAGTAAATAGTAAAAGTACAAATACTAGTAAGTGTCCGGAGTGAGTTCCATCGCAGCCGTTCCAGCAGCCAATTATTAGATGATTAGCAAATTACGTCCTTCGTACCCTCCAACAAGTCTCAAGGAACATAAATAACAAGGAGAACATTCACAATCAGCTTCTCCAATTCTCCATTGGATACAAAGTATACCCTCTCCTTCGCAAGCGGACCGGGAACCCAATCAGAAAGGATGAAGATTTCCGCTTGAGAAAGAGGGATTGCACCGCTCTCCTCAACCCTCATCCTCAGGTTGTGAGCTTCGATTTTCATTATCTCTACGTCATCTTCTTCCGGCCCACCGTAGTAGCTCATCGGACCACGGACGGATTTTGCTGAACGAGCAGGTGATCCAAAAGCGCTAGGAAAGCCCATCGATGATAAGCTTGTTGGCGAATCCAGAACATCGTTTCCGCATTCTACGGTCCGATCGATGGGCCAGACATATCCCCCCGCTGCCCAATGCAGCTCCGGCGCAAGTTTGTACACCTTCAGGGCATGGTATAAAAGTGAATCGCTGCCCTTAAGCTGATCACCTTACGTCAATAACATCCTGCCCGCAGTCAGCTGAAACTCACATGAGGAACCAAAGATTCGGCTAGGCCCTCCGAAGGATTGACACCGTAATCATGGGTCAAGTAGAATGCTACTTTGCGTCCGCGAGACAGGCTGAGGACTGGGGAAAGAAGATCAAGGAAGTATTCACTCGGTGTGATCAGAGGATCGACTGCTGCGCCGTATGTCTTCAGATGCACCGCGTACGTGAAGGTCATCCTGCATCCTTGCTGGATAGTTTCGACTTCGTATTCGCATTCCCCAAGGAATGCAGTCCAGTGGACCTCCGAAGGTTTGCCTCCACCTCCGAAAAACTTCTCTTCTGTCCCTTCTGCATCTCGGACAATCATGTTTCCACCACGATGGTGAACAGGTAGAGTGACACATATTGTAGCAACTCTACCATCGTTGCGTAATGTACGGGGTTGGGGCGCCATACGCGCTCCAGTTACCATCACCTCCAGTTTATCTCTCAGGGCGGTGAGGTAATGTCCCATGGGTAATGCCGGGAACAGTGCATTGCGCACTGCATCGAGGATGGGATGGTTGGCGATTTCGAGAGTAGCGGTCAAAGGAAGATTCGATGGGTAGAAAAGGGTTTCACGGTCAGGGTATACATCAAATCCAGGTGTCGGGTGGGGTTTACATGCTGCGAGTAGCACTTCGAGAGCCGGGGGTGTGTCGTAATCAATGTTTATGGGGAAATCAAGCGAGTGGGTGATGCCACTCTGTAAATCGGACTCAGATTCAGATAACGACTATTAATCAGTGCCCACACACCGCTCACCTTTGAGCGAAAGAATAGCACCAAGGACGCCGGGTCCATTGGGATGTGACCGGTGACAGTGAACGGACGCGCTTTGGCGGTGAGTAAACGTGATACGCTCGCACGAAGTGCAGTTTCAGCGCCATATTCAGACTGACGACGACGAACGCCTGGTCGTTTTGGAGATGATGTATTCATTTTGAGTGGTCGCTCGATTTCGAATTCTGATACGCTTCCGTTCCGCGCGAATTGACGACTGCCATCTGAACGGCTGCTATCTGAGAGGCGACTCGCAGCTGATGGTGTTGGAGAGCCTAGTGCTGATCGTGGATGCATCGCAGTAGTCAAGATGTCGCTAATGGTTAAGGAAAAGAGTGAGGATCTGTGGAACTGGACGGGACTCTATTTACCAGCCGGGAACAGTGAGTGGCCAAAAAGAGCCACATCTAGCGTGCCGAGATCCAGTGGACAACGATGACATCGAGCCAATCACGCGCCCACAACGTGTTTGATTCATCATAGACAAGATGGGGTTGAAGGTACAGCAAGACATCTTTGGTAAAATTTGGCCAACCCGCTAGTATTTCCAAGCCGGAGTTTCGTATTCGAACGGACGTTCCTGATCTCATCTTGGAAGATAGCGGTCCTGACAATGGAATAGAGTTCAAAAACTTCACGTCTGATTTGAAACCGCCTGCGAGACTGAGTACAACGCGGCGTCAGCATGGCAATGTCTGTAGTGAAAGGTAACAAGATTTTATACGTACAAGCGTCTTTTGTCTCTGTAAAAGCAACAAGCACAAAACACTGTCATTTCGGTTGATTAACTCTGAATCCTGTGATTAGAATAGAAGTCAATAACCAACTGACACGTGCATGCTTGACATACCATCCTTTGTACAAAACGGACCTACAGCAAACTACCCAGTCCCGGTCATCCGCGATTGTTTGAATCAAACATTTCATTTCAGCGCTTCTTATTTATGAAGTGCACGTGACTCGGGCGGGGACGCCGAAGGGACACCAGTCTTTGGGTTTGCCCAACAAAAAACATGTTGCTTCACACTACCTACATACCAGAGGACTAGACACTAATATGTCTGCAGCTACACTCGAGCAATAAGCTCAGTCACAGCCAGCACCTTGAACAAACCTAGTAAGATGTGAACACGAGGCCCATCAACTCGATCCTCAACAAGGTGTCCATAGCGCACCTGTGTGTACTGCACGTCCGGCACATCAAAGCACCGACCGCAGATCGTTTCAAGGAATGTGGTTAGGTGAAGCTATGCAAGGCCGCCTTCTACATCTTCGCACACCGCCATCAAATAGTCACCCTCGGTTCGGACGCCTCTCGTGTTGGACAGAAGGCGGCAACGTGCCAAATCCCGATAAGTAATATGGCGGTGAACGCAGCCATAAGGAACCCTGGCATGCCCAACACAGACACCAAGTTCCAGTCGCCTGGTCTGGCCATCGGGAAGAGAAGACGAATATGGATTAACGATCGAGGGGCCCAATGTAGCCAGCCTGCACCTGAATCGACCAAGTGAAACAACCAAGGACGGGTTCCTCGTCCTACTCAGCGACAGATTCAAGAATATATGGAGATATATGCCAAAATGAGCAATATGTGAGCCAGCCGACCGTCCCCAGAATACATTCGCTCGTCCTCAATGTAACCAACGGGGGTCGCCGTGACCAATCATACCATGTACGCACTCATCGTCAGACACCGAAAACTGATCGTAGACCGATGACTGGATTAGCAGGAGTAGATGGGGAATCACCGAGATCATCATGGGCGATTCAACCGGTGATCCTCAATTTAAAGAATACCTGGCCATCGTACCCACGAATTTTGTGTTAACCCAGATGACTCCGTTTGATTCCTTTGCTCCGCCTTATTGACCATGCCATGTCGTTTGTCAGGGTCGCCTTATCTATATATCTCACCTTCCTGCTTCCTACTACCAGGCAGCCTGATTTGGATGGAGAAGGTCCGCTATTTTTGCGCCCCAAGACAATGATACGGTTTGAGACTCGAATGGCGGTGGTACTAGGCGTTCGTGAAGCACTGACGGTCATGTGCGGTTCCACGAATAGCTTCTGCAGCGTATTTCAACTCGGTTTCAACCCGCGGGGTTCCTGCCAGCTGACACCGTGACTTGACCCTCAGGGGATGATTGATCGTGCTTATCAATACATATCAAGAGGTCTATATCATAGATCCGGCGTGAACGAACTGATGGTGGTCGTGATGCTGGCTGCGTCCGTAGTTGAAGGCGATTATCCGGGCCGTCAATGAACCTTTGGTTCTGTTTATTTCTAAAGCCTTTGCCAAACAATAAGTGTTCCGTACGCCACTTGGTGACCGTCAAGCGAGAAACAGGCACCACAAAGATCGTCTAAAAAACTGATTGCGGCACGCTGAAACGTGATAACACAAATTAACGGGGCTAACCAAGAACTGCAATGTCGGGTATTCCCGATGCGCAAGTACTTATCAGTACTACCAATCTTACGTCACTCTTGATCGGGGACTTCTTCCCTTCTTCTACCTCTCAGAGGCCTCCTCTGGCGCACATCTGTTGGTAGAGGGCACCGTCTTTCGCACTGCCAGCTGTGTCCTCGTGTTTCTCTTGTGCTTCTCCAATCACCAATCGTTCACATCGTACGATATCACTACAATAACAGCGGGCCGTCTAGTTCTGCTTTTCTGGCTTCATATGACTGCAATCCGTTATCGACGTCTTTCTACCACAATAATAATATTCCGTGCTGCGCGTGTATCTACAGTTAATGACCAAGAGTCCGACACACCGTATCTCCCTTACTACACCCTCCAGAGGCATCAATAAGTACAATGCTTCTCTCATACCCAAGACCCCACTACAGTCGATATGCACCGCAGAAGCCCAATCCAAATCCAAGTTCCGGTTTCTTCTGATATACGTGACAACGCACAAGTGGATAGGTTTGCGCCCGGAATCTGTTGTCGATGACTTTTTCTACAACGATTGTGCCGTGTTCTGTGAACGGCGATCAACAAGTCCAAGTTTGGCTCTCGTGCGCAAGCATACATTTAACAACCGCGAACCTAATACATTCCGCATATCTTTTGCATCCTTCAAAGGTATAAGTTATATGAACAACTCTGATGGCTCAATGCTCCACGAAAGCTGATATGAGATTCAAATTAAGTGAGATGATCAAGACACCGTAGACTTTGCCGCAGCACGCAGTCTATCTCTACATCACAGCACAAAGTTCATCGTGTCACGATCATCGGCCCAGAGTCTCGCATACTCCAAACATAGTCTGTAGACGTACGCTATTACCAAACAAAGTCAAGTCAACCAATTTGCAAATACATGCCCGCAAAGCTAGAACGCACCTTCCATATCGACAGTCCTCCCTATCGTCTTCCTCCACTGTCGGCCCGCACGTGCGATGCGCTGTAAACGCTGGTCGCCATCTAGTGACTGTATTGGGTGCGTTGTAGTCAAATTTGCAGCGGCCAAAGTTGACGGCGAAGGTCCGGAGAAATACGCGTGGATGTTGTATACCTCGGCATAAGACGAGGATAAAGGTATATAGTGTAGCCTTGCTTGCTATTCAGCCTTGCATCCGAGTGCCAGTTATAAAACACACCATGGCTGTAACCAATCTGACATGTACTCCCGCCATACAGTACTCTTTATGACGGCACTTTCACTAGATAAAAGTGCCAAGAAACGTCCCGAGTAACCCATACCGTCAAGATCAAGGAGATATTTATACGCCCAGTGCTGGCCCAGAGGAACGGGTGATGCAAAGCGATGACCTTTTCTGAGTGCTTCCTCGCCGCCAGGATACCCGCCAGTTGTCGAAACAAATGCAACATCCATTACGTCGTCATTTAGCTGTCGTGCAGGCACCTCAGCGGTAATGAAGTCGTTAGTGCTTGAGGGGTCAGCATGGACAATAGTCCGATTTCTTGCTGCACTCTCGTGTGTCATGTGAAGAAACCTGTCATGACAGATGAGAATCACGTGATAGGGTAGCAAGAACTGATTACCTGTGTCTCTGGTAATTCGACGCATAGCCCGGGGGTGTGCTACCACCACCAGTGTCTGCGCCCCGCCAGAAAACGACGCCTACCTTTTCTTCCCATGGAACCTCCAAATCATCAACGTCATGGGGTTCATCACCGTGAGCATTGAAACCGTAAGTGTACCTGGGATGTTGTGTAAAATAATAGTGGCTCGGAATCCTAATATCCAAGAACCCCGAGGCCTTTGCGGGAGATAAAACAGGGTAAAGTACAGGTATCGTGCGCCAGTCCGAGAAAAAGTGGCCTTGGGAAGAGTGAGCCCAAGGATATGAACAGTAATCGATGGAATCCTCCACGCTTGGCACAAAAGTGAATTCGTCTCCAGGAGCTGGAGCGGAGCCGAAGAAAACTTTTACATTTTCAGCATTGGGATTGCGGTATGAACTGTAGAGGCGACGGGCTTCGGCTTCAGGAGGACATGTTCGGCGATAAGCTGCCCAAACACTCCCTTGCCCCTTCCAATCAGAAGTGAAGTCAGATCCAACCATGGAGGTTATTCCACCTGAGGCGCAGTTAATGCATGATTCTAAATTCACCAATGACATATGTAACAGACCTGATGAATCTTGTAACGTCATGTTAGGAAATTGGCGGTGTTCCCAAGGTACCAAGATCCTGCCCTCCGCCTTCGAGTTGATGGCAAATTGCATGTCAGGGAGCTAGAGGCCTTGGTGAACAGAATGAATGGACAGAGAGAGCTGGGCAAACACACCTTATCTTGAAATTTCTCGAGTAAACTCATAAACCCCAATGCTCTATGTCCGCGCTCGCTACCCGACTTGTCAATGGAGGTGCCTTCGACCTTGCCATTGACGATGCGGACCAAATCAATAGACGGAAGTTCGGTAACCTGCAAAATAAACGTCATGGTACCGTAGTGGAGGGGAGATCACACTTACTTGGACTGTCCTCCTTCGAAACTCTACACCAGACATATTCCAGAACGGTGCCAGGTCTTCATCAATGGCGTCAAACTCGTCCACCAGTCTCACATTGTTTTCCTGCGCGAATTTCCACCAATCTCCAAAACCTCTGGGAGGCTCGCGCCCGTATCTTTTCCTATATTCAGTCACAGCGGCTGCAAGAGTTTTGCTTTGCCTCGAGAGCATATGCTTGAACTTCTCCTCCGCATCCGCCATCAATTTCGGTATGGGATGTTCGGTGAGAGTGTATGGTTTCCCATCCTTCACAAAAGGGAGCCACTTGGAGGAAGTCGAGAACCAGTTTGCTCGTGAACTCAAGTCTCGTCCAGAAGTTTGATCGTTGTGACCGGCGAAAAGGCCGGCTTGCATAAAAAAGAGGAAGACACAGACGAGGAATATCCAGCCGCGCCATCTTGTTGGCTGTGCATCACCTTTATTGATGGACCGCATTGTTGAGGTGAGTATGAGACCCTGCACTATGGAGCGCGGAGATTACGTTCAAGGTAAGATAGCTGAGGTGAACATGGAGAAGATTCTACGTGTACCGGAAATACGTAATTAATATTGATACCTTTTTCAAAATTATACATTGTTCTGACGATTAAGTCTGCCATGGCCAGCTGCCACGCATGACCGCATTTTGGACATGCGAGCAGGATTAAGAGATGTGCATATCCATATGATGAAATGTTGAGTTCATTTTTGTATTACATGAAACTGATTGGCCCACTGAACGTTCTGGGCATCATTGGTAACATCACAAAGCAAAGGTATGTCATGCTGACTGAGGAGGCAGTAGCTGAAGACCCCGTCCGACTTTGAACTGAGTAATCGCTTACCATGCATGGCGCTGATCGACAGATATAAAGCCGACTCTGAGGTCCCTTGTCATCGCTCGCAAATTGCATCTCCTAACAAAATTATGGCGGAATCAAAGGTCTGGCTAGGTAAGTTCTCGGTATTTGTTCATCGGGCTTCGCGAATTGACGAATCGATGCAAGTTACTGGATCGTCCTCGGGATTCGGTCGCTCCATGACCGAACTCCTGTTAAAGAACGGAAATAGAGTGATAGCAACTCTACGGCGCAAAGAAGCCCTGTACGATCTTGCCGAACAGTATCCGTCTTCTCAATTGTTGATCGTCCAGACGGATGTCGTAAAGACTTCGGAGGTCGTTGCCGCATTCGCAAAAGCCAAAGAGGTGTTCGGACATGTCGATGTCGTGTTCAACAACGCAGGCATGGCTATTCTCGGAGAGATGGAGTCTATGAGCGATGAAGACGCTCGTCAAATCTTCGAAGTGAACTTTTGGGGTGCATCAAATGTCACAAGGGAGGCTATTCGGATGTTCAGGGAAGTGAACAAACCTTTCGGAGGAAGATTATTGCAGGTTTCTTCTTCACTGGGCTTACGTGGAAGAGCTGCAGCATCCTACTATGCCGCATCGTGAGTGAACATGGCTTTGTGTGATTTCAATGCTCACCAACAGCTACTTCTGACAATAGTAAACATGGTAAGCATGTTTGTTTAAGGCCATAGCAGTATCTCAAACTGGATCTCCAGCATTGGAAGGATTCAGTGAGAGTCTCGCACAAGAACTGGACCCAGCTTGGAATATACAGGTTTAGTCAGTTTAGTCTGAAGATGGAACTCAAGCTGATGCCAGGTAGATCATCATAATCGAACCGGGTCCATTCCGTACGGCTATGTTCAGGGGCAACATGCAACTTGTTCCTCAACATTCAGCATATGCAGACCCAGAGCTACCTGGTTCTAAATTCCGCCAGTTTATGACTTCAACTCTGGCTGATGGAGACACTGAGAAGGCGGTGGTGGTCATTGAGAAGCTCACTCACCTAGATGATCCACCGCTAAGAATTCCATTGCACAGGCTTGCAGTCAGAGCAGGGAGAGAGAAGGCCAAGAGTCTCACTGAAACCATAGATAGATACGAATCATGGACAGAAAACGTCTACTTCGGGTAGTACAGTTGATGCGATTTACTCTTGTCTGAGGGATCAGCAGAAGTGCACTGTACCGTTGATGACATTCAGGAAGCCTTTGGCGTGCAGTGACGGCTAGGTTCGTCCAAGTGACTCCTTACACGCGGGATTGTAAGAAATAGAAATTCAAGGATGTGTGAAGTGCATAGCATAACTTCCAGAGCCCGGCGCCAAATCATGTCCGGCCTGAGATAAATTTTAAATGGATTCAGATAGGAAGCATGTAAGGCCAGCGCGAGGCTGCTTGAGTGGGAGACAAGCAATGGATGCACGGGAAGAGTAAGAGATATGACACGGAGGTTTGCCAGACCACAGACCATTCTTTCGGTAATACAATCTCCGATTGATCTCAGGATAGTAGAGACGGATGCTGCACGTCGGGTCGAGTTCCAAATAACTGTCTCGTCGATTGGGAATGCTGACACTTGCTCATCGATGCATCGGTCGCTGCCATTCATGCCCAGTGAAAATCGGTCGGACGCCCTCGCACGGAGATTGACGGATTTGTAAGTTTGGAGTAGTCGGTAGACCTAGATCGATGGAAATCCAACTTGTGCAAACAAACGTTGAACAACATGTGTACGATTTGAGCAGTAAGTACTGAGTATTCAAACAAGCTTTGTGGTTCGTCATTTGTATATACTAGGTCATGTGATCGCGTCATTCAGTAAGAAACAATTCATGCTCCATAGTCCGCGTCAACCACATAGATATTTGCTGCCATCTGAATATCATTAGAAAAGTATTCCATAATCAAGAATTATAAGTGCGGCACCAAACTAGTCCATGAAACCACCTTGTATGCATCAGGAGGAAGATTGCGTAAAGTGGTGAACATAAGTAC
Organism: Suillus discolor; assembly: GCF_016758755.1. Taxonomy (NCBI): domain Eukaryota; kingdom Fungi; phylum Basidiomycota; class Agaricomycetes; order Boletales; family Suillaceae; genus Suillus; species Suillus discolor. The sequence goes on along the minus strand of NW_024541556.1, from coordinate 8,286 downwards.
CAAGAGCACGACACGAGCTGTGATGTACAACGTGACAAGTGCGCAGCAAGTCATAAGATATACACCCCATATGATGTGCCTTTCTGAATCGGGTAGGCGCCGTACTAGATAAATTATTTCCGAGTTTAAGTAGGCACTCAAACAAAGGCAGGGTGTGCAAGTTGTAACGACGGCACTTATGCGCCATAGCACCTGTTCCTCGTATGTTGGGAACGCAAAAAACCAAGCCATACAGTGGATGCCGCCGAATATGATTGCCATAATCAATGCAGCTTGCTGAAGAATCGTTTTGTCCGAAACGTTGAGTTCAATGCTGCCATCAAATGTTGGAACTTGAAGTTTTCGAGATGTGGGAATATCAGCCCAGCCTATCAGTTCTATAATTGGGCTGAAGGCTCGAGGCAAGTATCGAAGCCGAGCGAATTCATCTCTGTCGCTGACACTAATGCAGACATAATCAACAACGGTATGATTGTTGAGGCACATACTACATACTCAATGTGATCCTCTGGCCTTGACTCGCTCGACTTCCAGTACACTGGATGTGGACATCGCACATCGAGAGGCTTGTTCCACCACACAGCATAAGTTAGGAAATTAAGAACCGCAAAAGCGAGTGTTCCCACTTCGAGCTGAGTGGTTTCGAGGCGATAGATAACGCGGGTGATGAGCTGCATAACGAACCAGGCCACCTGAAGCATGACCAATCCTTTCGATATCGCATTGCCTTTGCTTTTGTCATGAATCTGGTTTGCTGTTAGGGTAGGGACTTTGATACACTTGTCATGTATCAGTTTGAGGATGTGCTTAGGTTGTAGCGTGCGGTAGGGTTCATCGTTCACATAAAGCATAAAACCACCCATAAGCACAAAGAAGCTGTGCGTCCGAGTCCACGTAAAATCTAAGGATGCATATGAGTCAACATTGGGGTGAGCACGAATCTGACTCACCTTCCGAGTCGGACTCGGATTGCTCTGACTGAATCCGCCTTACAACCCACCTCACGAGAGCACAAAGGAAATGCCAAAGAGACACCGGCACGCCTGTAACAAGCAGGACAGAGAGGCGAACGAAAGCCTCAGTCAAGTGCAGAGAGAGGCGAAGGAAGGGATTCGCAGTTCTAGGTGCTTCAATAAACTCACTTTCTAGAAACGAACGTGTAGTGAGTTGTGCGATGTCACAGAGTTTCCAAAAACCCAACTCACCTTCAGACTCCGGACGAACATTGGGATACCCTGATTCCTTGAACTGTCTGGTGACTTGATGAGCGCTGAACCACTGGCGCATAGCCCATGTAACAATCAGCTCAGGAGCGATTAGCGCCATTATCATGATTCCAAATTGTCGCCATAGAATGCGATACCAGCTGCTGTTCTTAGGACTTGGGATATTGGGGTGGATGGCACTGTATATGCATGCGAAAAGAGTGAGAACCGAGCTGGAGATGATAGACCATAGGGTTCTGGTCGTGAATGATGGGGCTTTAAAACTCTCATCATTAGTAGTAGTATTTGTTGTGTTTGTTGTAGCTTGGATTACTTCAATGAGGTAAAGGAAGAAGCAGAAAAGTGGTAAGCACATTATTAATATTGAATGTCACTTTGGGGTGGTATTGCGGCATGCATCTTGTTCACTATTTGTATGTTACTGGCAGGCGTTAGTACAGGGCTGAGAATAGGCTGTTCTTATCTCTCGAGCCTGAGCGTTCCGACGTTCACGAAAACAAGATACTATTACCTGGATCCTTGGGTACCCTGCCCATCGCCGCTGCCTCCAAAACTTGACGTCGAACATTAATATTGTATTAGTAATGGCACTTGCAATACGCCATCAATGTTGTTATATCTTTTTTCCGTGCTCTGGGCGTACGGCATGCCTCAACCTCGCAGGGTTCTGTTCTTGCTAAGCACATGCCATCCCTTCAAGTGTTTCGTCGTGCATACATGCAAGGCTATGGCTCTGATCGCGGCCCTTGGCGTTATCGTCTCTTTCCAGAGCACGAGCTACGTGCCCAGATCCTGAAACGCTGCGCAACTAATATCTCAAGTGACGGAAGGAGCCTTGGGGCTTCTCTCCAGCCTCACGTTAGTTCAGTCAACGAGGACAGATATCTGATTATGGATTTAAGCCTTCCAAATGGTGTTTGGAGCTTGAACTGTGTCTTCGATGGTGCGTGCTACTATGAGGCACTACAAATACACCTTCCCCCTCGCATCTTATTAAACAATACAACATCTTCTATGCAGGGCATGGAGGGCATGAAACAGCTGACTACCTTGTCTCCGAATTGCCCTCCCTTTTAATGGCTGGACTGTTGCCCACCGTGACCAACTTGGAGGGCGTTTCAGATGTTCTCACCAGAGCGATTTTTGACGTGGATGAAGCAATAACACGGGACTTCCTCGAAATATTCCCTGAAGAAGTCGACGAGATCGCTACGATGTCAGATATAACAGTCAAAGCGCGGGTCAACGACCAGTCGTCCGGAGGACTCAATCATCAGAAAGCCCTACGTTGCTTGAGGGGATCTACAATCTTATTGACGCTCGTTGACCCTACAAAGAAACATCTTTGGGTGCTAAATCTCGGTGATGGCTTAGTGGGTAAGCTGAGGTGAAGGGTTCAAGCGGAAATCACTGACATCGACTTTGGAGCAGTGCTCGGAAGTAGACGAGACGCGAGTTCACAATGGAATGCATCCATCTTGAGCGATAATCACAATGGCAACACCCTGCTGAGGCTGATCGCATCAAACAGCAACACCCTGGCGAACCAGAATGCATCTTCGACGATAGAGTGCTCGGTAATCTTGCTGTCACGAGAGGTAAGCCTATCGAATGCACTGGATCAATTGATCTCACTGTGATGCGGCGTCAAGCTGTTGGCGACCACAGCTTCAAACTGCCTCGCATCTACGCCGAGAAAATATTTTTAAATGTAGAACCGGGGTTTCGTGTCCCTGCTGCGATTGAGTCTTTCATTCCACGAAATCTGAGCCCACCATACGTCTCGAATCTCGCAAGCGTTCGTTATGTCGACCTCCATGAGCAGTCAAGCTGCGACTGCCTTATCTTGATGTGTTCCGACGGGCTGGTTGACCTTTACATGGATGACCCAGATCACGTTGAATCCCTTACATCTCTCGTCCAGAAGTGGGTGGGAATAGTAGGTGACGTCGTGAAAGACGACATTCAGGAGGCAATGCTGCGCTTGTTAAGACATGCTCTGGGCGCAGAAGACATCGACAGTGTCTCATGTATGCTTAACGTAGACATGCCTGTCCCTTACATGGATGATACGACTGTCATCTTACAAGTGCTGTAGCATCCGATACGAAGGCGTGTGCATGTAGGGGGTAACGGATGCGGATTGTACAGATGCCAAGTGCCAGAAATGCTGCGTTTGTAAATTACAGATAAATGTCAGAAAAATGTCGAGCCCTGCATCATCGCAAGTCCACGATCTCCAGCGGGATGTCTTTCATTTGCACGTGCCCCTTGTCTGCGTCCTAAACAACCGATCAATAGCTGTGGACGAACCACTCCAGAAGCTACGCACCGTGTAGATCAGGACTTCTGGGTGCGGGTGGAAGGCTTCCTTGACATTGCAGTCCAAAATTGTTTGCAAGCCTGGGGGGTCGGTGAGGCGGAAAATTCCAAAGCTAACCGTGTAAATAATTAAGACACGAGTGGTGTGAGCAATGTGGTACGCACTTGGGAGTGAACTTTGGGGTGCAAACAACGGCAAAGAACTCCGGAAGCATGCGCTGAAATCCAGAACGTGTATGTAGATCAACCGACGACATAAAGCCTTCGTAAAGGGGCAGTAAGCAAGAGGTTTTGTGATAAATTTAAGGACCCACAGGATTGTGAAGGGTGCGTGTGAATCTAACGAAGATCGTTAGACGCAGATACACAGAACAACCGGAGGAAACATACCACTGGTGTCTGCAAGACTGCATGTATCTTTCGTCTATGGTGAATATATCAACATTCGTGTTTGTCTGCGGTGTATCATACATACAGCGCATATACTGAGCTAGGCACTGTGTACCGTAATTATAGGGCCGGAATAGACACTGATACAAACAAAAAGTGAGCAGACTGGCCCTGGAGTCATCACGCTAATGGCCCAAAAGCAAATATGTTAGCGGCGGCATCACGGGTGAAAATGAGTATGTAAGAGGCGAATGCAAACATCTTGTGTCTCAAGGAGGGTTAGAGTTGGCGATGCAGTCGAGGTCGGACTCCGAGAGACAGCAGGAGGAGGTCATGGACGGGCTGCACAAATGTCGCGGGAAGTCACTCATCACGCATATTGTCATAGGACAACGCCAACGGGCTGCGGGAGACTGCAGGTAGGACGTATAGTCGTCAGGTCCTGCGGTTGCAGGCTTGCTTATTTTAGCATACTGCAAAACAAAACAAAATTGTTTTGAGCTTACAATACGGCGACAACTGCCAGCAACTCCGAGCCGATCCGATTCAACTGAGCTGATACACGATAGAAACGAAAGTATAAGCGTAAATGCGACTTGCGGCTACTTAGTTACAGGCTTTGCTGGCATTTTGGAGGATAAATATTGGAAACGATCGGTCGTGTGAGTTGCGTAGGAGGAGCGTATGGAGCGGTGGGATGGGCACGGGTATTGAAGGGACTAATGGGTTAAGTTCGGGTTCAGGATGCAAAGAAAACGGTTCTCTGGGCGAGGACGCAAAGCCCTTCTCTTCAACATGCTCACCAACATGATCCTCATCCTCGTGTTTATACTCATCGTCCCCAAACAGATCCGCGCTTCAAAGCTGTGTTATCTCCACAGCTCGCTTTATCCGGATCAACAAACTCTGCGCGTCCTCTTCATCCTCACTAAGTAAGGTCAGTGGGACCTTGAAAGGGGATCCAAATGGTTTCACTGAGAAGAGCTTCGTAGGTGATGTGCAGGTGGGAACTTTCATAGGACACGCGCATCTTTAAGTACTTGGTTAGTGACATGCTTATTTTCCCGCATTCAGTGGACGACGCACCGCGCTCGCTGGCAATGTGAATAACAGAGTACAGCAGTGAGAAAAACTTCCTGGGCGTGGTTCCATTACTCGCTCCCAAAGGGGCAGAGGGTGTAGAGGGTGCGACAGATAACCGTCTGAGCCCTGGTACCTGTGCGGGAGAAGGGTTGGGTGTAGTAGGTGTGGCTGATGGAGACACTGATAAGGCGGTGGTGGTTATTGAGAAACTCGCTCACCTAGATGATCCACCGCTAAGATTTCCATTGCACAGGATTGCAGTCAGAGCAGGGAGAGAGAAGGCCAAGAGTCTCGCCAAAACTATAGATAGATACGAATCATGGACGAAAAACGTCTACTTCACGTAGTACAGCTGATGCGTAGTACCTACTTTAGACGCATTGGACTTGACGATGAACTTGAATGTGGCGGGATATAGCAAATGCTGATTACTCTTGTCTGAGGGATCAGTAGAAGTGCATTGTACGTTGATGACATTCAGAAAGCCTTTGGCGTGCAGTAACAGCTAGGTTCGTCCAAGTGACTCCTTACACGCGGGATTGTAAGAAATAGAAAATCAAGGATGTGTGAAGTGCATAGCATACCTTCTAGTAGACTCCAGAGCCCGGTGCCAAATCATATATCATATCCGGCCTGACACAAATTTAAAATGGATTCAGATAGGACATATATAAGGCCAGCGCGAGGCTGCTTGAGTGGGAGACAAGCAATGGATGCACAGGAAGAGTGAGAGATATAACACGGAGGTTTCAGTCAGAGTCATGTGATCGCGACAGTCCGCGTCAACCACAAGGATATTTCAAAATTTGCCGCCATCTGAATATCATTAGAAAAGTGTGAAGCGTATCTTGAGCAACATAATCAAGAATTAATTACAAGTGCGGCACCAAACTAGTCCACAACACCGTCTTGTATGCGTTAGGAGGAAGATTGCGTAAAGTGGTGAACATAAGTACCAAGAGGACAACACGAGCTATAATGTACAACATGGCAAATGGGAAACAAATCATAAGACATAGACCCCGCATGACGCGCATCAATGAATCGTGCTGTATTGAATCGATTATTTCCGCGGTCAAGTAGGCACCAAAACAAAGGTAGGGTATGCAAGTTGTAGCGACGGCACTTATACGCCATAGCACCTGTTCCTCGTATGTGGGGAACGCAAAAAACCAAGCCATACAATGGATGCCGCCGAATATGGTTCCCATAGAATATCCAGCAAGCAGAAGAGCCATCCTGTCCTGAACTTCGAGTTTAATGCTGCCATCAAATGTTGGAACTTGAAGTTTTCGAGATGTGGGAATGTCAGCCCAGCCTATCAGCTCTAAAATTGGACTGAAGACTCGAGGCAAGTATCGAGGCCGAGCGAATTCGTCTTTGTCGCTGACACTAAGGTAGACATAATCAACAGCGGTATAATTGTTGAGGCGCATACATACTCAATGTGATCCTCTGGCCTTGACTCGCTCGACTTCCAGTACACTGGATGTGGACATTGCACATCGAGAGGCTTGTCCCACCACACAGCATAAGTTAGGAAATTAAGAGCCGCAAAAGCAAGTGTCCCCACTTCGAGCTGAGTGATTTCGAGGTGATAGACGGCGCGGGTGATGAGCTGCATAACAAACCAGGCGACCTGAAGCATGACCAATCCTTTCGATATCGCATTGCCTTTGCTCTTGTCGTGGATCTGGTTTGCTGTTATGGTAGGGACGTCGATACACTTTTCATGTATCAGTCTGAGAATGTGCTTGTGCTCTAGTGTACGGCAGGGTTCCCCCTTTGCATAAAGCATAAAACCACCCATGAGCACAAAGAAGCTGTGCGTCTGAGTCCACGTAGAAACTAAGGACACATGAGTCAACATTTGAGTGAGCACGGATTGGGCTTACCTTCAGAGTCGGGCTCGGAATGCTCTGACTGAATCCGTCTTGCAACCCACCCCACGAGAGCACAAAGGAAACGCCAAGGAGACACGAGCACAGATGATACACCTGTAACAAGCAGAAGATGGAGGCGAGCGGCACCCTGATTGACGCGGAGAAAGAGGAGAAGAATGGGATTTCTAGTTCCAGGTGTTTCAACAGACACCCTTTCTAAGGACATGTATAGTGAGTTGTGAGATGCAGAGTTTTCAAAAGTACCACTCACCTTCAAACGCCGAACGAACACTGGGATACCCCGATTCCTCGAACTGTCTTGTAACTTGTTGAGCGCTGAGCCACTGGCGCATAGCCCATGTAACCATCAACTCGGGAGCGATTAGTGCCATTATCATGATGCCAAGTTGTCGCCATATCATATCAAGGGAGCTGCTGTGCTTCGGACTCGGGATATTGGGGTGGATGGCACTGTATGTGCACGCAAACAGAGTGAGAATGGAGCTGGAGATGATATAGTCCATATGGTTCTGGTCGTGAATAATAGAGCTTTAAAACTGTCGTTAGTAGTGGTATCTGTTGTGTTTGTTGTAGGTGCAGCCTGGACCACTCCAGCGAGATAGAGGGAGATGCAGAAAAGGAAAAGTACTAAGCGCATTATGATTGAATTTGGATGTCACTTTGGGGTGCATCACGGTATGCATCTTGTTCACTATTTGTATGTTACTGACGGGCGTTAGTACAATGGGGGTACTGAGGATAGGCTGGTATTATCTCTCAAGCGTTAAAACGTTAACGCTTGAGAGATAAGAGAACGTTCCGAAGTTCATAAAAACAATCATATTAGGGTAGACCAGCTTCTACTTCTCAGAACCTTCCTAGTAAGGTAAGTAGCTTTCTCCGACTCGGAAACACCCACGGCGTGTGACTCGCGTCTGTTTGAAAAATTTGAATTTATTGACCTTCAAGCTTAATCGGTGAGGCTAGTCGTGCGCGCTCCGTGCATATTATAATGCCTGACCGTCGTCTATGCTTCCTTCGGCGCCTGGATTTCCCGGTCCCGGTCCTGGTGACTAGTGCTAGGGCTCATCACCGGTGCACCTCTCACCACATCAAAGACGGTTCGAGAGCTCTCCCCTGAATGGGTGGCGATGAAATTATTTAGTCGTGCGTTCCATTCTACCGCACGAGGAAATTCACATTTTCGTGTTCTAATGCCAGGATACCCCGGGCCTTGCCTCATTGTCACCGGTTGACATAACGGATCTAACGAACCCAAGAGCAGCCTTCTCTGGTATTCTGGTGTATAATTTTGGAACTCTGACGTTGCAGGGGATATTTATGGGAACGAGTCAAGAGACCGAGTCAAAAAGACTGCAACA
>NW_024541555.1:0-21582 GCF_016758755.1 Suillus discolor | reverse complement strand
CGACAGCGGACGCATGAGCACTGATGTCGATGGTCAGCCCAGCATATGTCATCGAGAGAGTATAGCGGAACAGGGTAAACAACTTACAGCCGGTCAAAAGCAGACACCCTAAATAAGCCGTCTCCAACACCCGTACCAATTCTTTTGGGGTACAAACTCCATATTGGAATATACAGATTAGCGTGGGTGCACATGGGCAGGCATTATCAGATCGGAAGTCTGTAGAGAAGACACCCCGAAATGAAATTGAGTTGTGGCATGTCGAACGAGGATGAGCTGAAGCCTGAGGGATTGGCGAGATGAGTTATATCGTGAGGCTTGGTTAGTAGCGATTCGTCAATTCAAACTGTGATTCGTTGTTCACAAACCGTTTATTTGCAAAACCGTGACACCGTGACAGCTGGCGCTTATGGCGACAACACTTGTATCACCTGCCTTAGATCTACAATGCCAGGAAGTTGTCCACGAGGTGGATGTTGGATCCGAGTAGGGGTTCTAAGGCAATTTCGGGGTCTCAGCGGTCAGGGTTTTGTCCGTAAGTTAGCTAGTTGCTGGGCTTACGGATTTCACTCTAGCAGGAATGCTATCGAGATGAGGCTGTACAATCATTAAGCTTCTCTGTCACAGTTTCGGATCCGAGTTCTCTAATGCTATACCACAGGATGATCTTTGTTCCATTATGAGAGGGCCGTTACGCCTCGGGCTCTGCCAGCGATGCCGAAGAGTGAGTACATACTTGTTTCACACCTATCACACTTGACCTGTCTTAGATCGATGACTGCATGATTTTATAGCGAACTCCTCAATTTTTGCAAGCTTACAGGCTACAGCGAAAATACCCCAAAAATCGCGTTGGAAATAAGTTGCTGACATCACCAACGACTGCAATTTGCTGGTGTTTGAAGTAGTCTGGAAATCAAAATCTACTTTGATTGCCGGCTTTTGTTCGATTTCCCACCCTTTTAATCAAGGGTCTTGGGGCCATATCAAATATCCAATGCATCACCATCATGCTGATCTCGGTGATACGAGGGCTGAACGTTGAACGGTGACATATATGTAGCACGAACACTATCATTATACACCACTGACATTCCCCACTCGCTCACCCATCCCTCGAACATGACTTTCGTCTCAGATGATCCCAGTTGGTGGCCGCAAATCATTTCAAATATTTTTTATAGCTATTGGACAGGTTGGTCGCATCAAGATGTCTAGATCTAACGTTGACTTGCGATTTTGCAGCTGCCGCCGGTGTCGTGGTGGTATATGATTGGGGTAAGCAGGACAGTGTTGGGAAATCGCTGATATTCTCATGGTATTTCCAGTCTTAACACTCGGACAAGAGGTACGTCGCTGTTATTGCCGGAGCAGCCAACTCGCTAAGAATGGCGTCATAGATTGAACTCATCTGGGTGAGTGACAAGAGTCCCATATCAGAAGAAAATAAGAGAATGCAATTAATTGGCGGCAGAGACAACGCTGGTCTCTCATGACCGTGCTGTATTTGATTGTTAGTACCTCATGTTGTGCTTTAGCGTGCTGGCAACTTGTGCTGACTCCAAATATTCTAGATACGCTATATTGGAATACCATATTCTGTGTATGTGTTGATATCAACAACTTTGCACTGTGCTAATAGCTCATCTCTGACAATTAGTATCTATCTTCTGGGTATGTCTAATATGCGCTGTGTTCCATTTTCTGACCGGCGAGACACAGAAATTATGCCATTTGTATCGTTGACAGATGCAGTGAGTATTCTGCAGCCATCTCATTCCTATCCAGTCAAGTCAACACATTCATATGTAGGGGTAAGTGAGATTCCAGCCATTGAACTTGGCTCAACATAATGACTCAATAGGTGTAAGTCGGAGTCTTTGATATTAGTGCGAGGGCGTTCACTAATTGCGAATTTTAGGCACTATCACGGACTACGCACTAAATGGCACAATGTGGCCTTGACTGCCATGTTGGGCGGTAAGTTACCCAGGTGCAATACCTCTGTGATATTGACCTGACTTACACACGATGCAAGTCATCATGATTGCTCGGTTGTATGCCATGTATCAGGGATCTAGAACGATGCTCATCTTCCTTGTTATCATGTTTCTGGCTGTTAACATTGCCTGCGGAGTGATCTCGGCAATAGACCTCAAGTATGCCGTATCAGGTAAGCTTTACTTGTTGACTTGAAGAACACAGCTCATTGGACAAAACCAGAGGAGATGATACTCTCTGGCATACATGTGTGCGGTTATGGATATGGAGGCAACGAGCAGCTTCTGTTCTCAATGGTTTGGATACTCTACACTGTTTGGGAGGTCCTTGCACTGTGTTGTTCAGTCTATATTGCTGTGAAACACTTCCGTGAGGTGCGACGTCTCAGCCCATCGACAGGATCGACCATTGGGGACTGTTTCAGAGTGCTGATACAATCTCACGTTCTCTATTTTGCAAGGTGAGCTTGTAATGTGAAAAGGGTTATATTTTCTGCTCAAGTTCTGCACCTGATAGCTTTGTCGGTGTCTCGTGCCTCCAGCTTGCTAATCTTTCTCCAGAAATCTTGGTGCGCTAACCTGTTGCTGACATCTGCGTGCAACCACTGCTCATCATTTCTGTAGAATTCAGTTTCTATTGGAGCTCAGTTACTCCAAGGTGTTCTTCAAATTTTATTGGCCGTGCAGATGTTTGTGCTGGGACCACGCCTCATCCTTAGTGTTCGAGAATATAACGCCAAACTTGTGGCCGACTCCGATGCAGAAACTAGCATAAATTCGATTGTTTTCCAGGAGCGTGTACATGTATCAACTAGCAGTACCGTGTAGGGAGATGCTTGCCGAGTGGTCTGCAGGGAGAAGAAATCTGATCGAGGATCCATTGTGATATTTATTTGACATATAGTATATTTGAAAGGTCTAGGCAAATCTATTTCTTGTTGTATCACTACTAGAACGAAGTACCCGCACTTGAACCAAGTGGTAAGGCGAAATTATCCGGAACGTCCAGTAACCAACTTGGTCCTTGATGACCGATGATAAAATACAACAACAAAAATCAGTGAAAGTGCCCTGAAAGCTGATTTTGCGCGTTGGTGTTGTACTGTCTGGACATATAGATACTGCGAATTGTGAAGCCAGATGACTGATAACTCATCGGTGCACATATGCAATTTCCCCCATCCGATGGGCTACGGAGAATGAAATGAATGAATCGCGTAGACTCGTGGCTTGACTGGACGTCTCTATTGCAAATGAGCATGACAACTTGGATATGGTGTCTGCTGAGTGGGGAGTGGAGAATCAGAAAATCGGAGGTTCAAATCAGAAGGCCTCAAACGTACCTATCCAACTACTAATGAGGTATCGACCACGATGTTCTGTTGGAGCCCTCGCTAAGCATGACCATCGGAGTCAAGCACCGAACCACATACATGCATGCACACATGCATAGTCGCTCCCAGGGCAAGCAAATGATCGCTTGAATGAAGTGTTTGATAGAATGTGGGAACCGGGCAATTTTGAAGATATTTTGCAGGAACGTTGAAGGGTATCGTGGTGTTTCGTACGTGAGCTGTTGCAACTACCAATGAGGGTGCCGGTGGATGCCAGTGACTGGTGATATTTATATATTGCACGCAGCATGGGGAAAATAAAGTTCCGGAGAGTGGATATTCTAGGTAATATCGATGGAGACGCGAGGTGTATCGATGGCGGGATTAGGATACGTGTTCGATTATGAACAACCACGCGTGATGAATAAATCGATACAGCCCCACACTGAATGTAAGCACGATGGATGAATGAAGGATAGCCTGGAATAGATGCCGGGTTAGATAAAGTATGGATGATGATACAAATCCTGGAAGACGCACATTAGGTTAACGACACGAACCAGTAAAAGTATGACGTCAGAATCGGATCGCTGATTTTGTTAGCATTCCATTTATCTAGATCGAGTGAACATACACGTGTGGTTTAAGGCATGCCTGGCAGGCCAATAGTCTCCTCGGTGATGTGGCCCCTCTCCACAAGGAGATGACAGGTGTTGAGTGGGGAGTAGAGAAGAGGTCCGGAGCTTCAGGTATCAAGCGCACCTGGAGAGTATCAGTAAGGCGCCGATCGCGATATTCTGCCATACGTACTTTGATGTAACACTGTGAGGCTAGCGAAGGTTAGCGGGGTAAGAAGGCTTGGAGTATTTTCATGACGTACAAAGAAAGTCCATCTAGTACTCCGCCCTCAGATGGCATACTGCCTGTCAATAGAGCTTCACGCGCATGTCAATTCTGGTCCCCCTGGTAGCCAATTACTTGCAGAGCACTGTGACAGTCTAGAGTTTGAGCAGAGTAAACGTTGGTTCATTTGTCGACTCTCGGCAAACACCGAAGGTAGCTTTTAGACGTCGTTACTATGTTGCCAACTCGGATAAGGTCCCGACGTATCTTTTGTACTATGTTTGGTGCGCGCCTGCAAACACTGCTATTCATTCATCATGTCCAGTATCGTGTGTATCTTGAGCCTCCTGCCTCAACGCGGCCAATTTTTTCTCTGAACCATCATCATATCCAGCAACGCATTTGGTGTCTTTATGATGGAATACAGCTGGTGGCCAACGTTCAATTTCAGCAAGCAAGCCTCAATGCGCCTGCAACCACAGGGCCTCCCAGACAGTTACACCACGACTAAGATTTTATCTCCTCACCCCCGACTGCTTGCTTGGTGCATCGACCGAGCTATTCACAAACCATTCATTCGAACAGCACAGCGGCCATTTCACGCCTATAACGGCAACACATCCAGCAACCATCAAAGCACCTCCTCTGAACATCGATTAAATTTGTATCGTTGGCACGCCGTGAAGCTGGAATAAGGATTCTGAAGCAAATATGTCTGTACGATGGCTATGCATGTACAAGCATCAGACTACGATGCGAGATGCGACTTTTGTAGCCTGCCCATGAAATTGCACAGCATGATGAAGGTCTGACAACGGCGTTCTTTGCTCATCTGATGGATCTCGCTTTTAGCCTCGCAACCTTTACCGGCTCCCACTCAAGCCGGCACTGCAAAATATCACTGAAATGCAAAGGCCACTGACTGAGGCTGTACGTCTTATTTTTAATAGTTATCAATCGCACGGCATGATTCACGATGTATCCGCCAGTGCAATGCATCACCAACACATCAAGCGCATTCGGATCGGATCCACCGAATAGAGTGCGCTGTTGTGTTTCTTCTCTGACTTTGGCCATACTACAGAATGCGACCTTGTTACAGAAAGCAATCAGGGGAGCTGATAGCAAGTCTCGAGCTTGGCCAGCGAAGCTAAGAGAACACAGATGCTCATTGCGATCACATCACGGTTATACCTGTGTTAGATCGATGGCCACATGATTTCATACGGAACACTTCGAAAATGACATTGGAAATAGTGGTGTCCGAGTAGTCGCATGCGTGATACTGGTTTGTAAATCAAATTGCACTTTGATTATCCAGGGCTTTTCAAGGCCTTGAGGCGGTATCAAATATACATCTCCGTTATGCTGATTTTGACGATAGGAGCGCCAAACGGTCATACAAACACCACCAAAAACATCCCTCACTTGCTCACACCCATACCTCGAATATGACCGTATTCTCACATGATCCCAGTTGGTGGCCGTATTCACACTTGATTACCGGCTTGTTGTTTGATTTCGCACCGGTTCACCTGATCAAGGATCTTGAGGCGTGAGCAAAGATACATCTCCATCATGCTGATTGTGGTGATACACTGAGCGCTGAACGGTGGTATATCTAGCACGAGCGCTATCGTCATGCACCACTGACATTCCCCACTCGCTCCCTCGAACATGACCTACTTCTCAAATGATCCCAGTTGGTGGCCGACAATCAATTCAAATATTTTTTTCACCTATTGGACATGTTCGTCGCATTAGGATGTCCAGATCTAACGTTAACATGCAGTTTGGCAGTTGCTGCTGGCGTCGTGGTGGTATATGATTGGGGTGAGCATGACAGTGTTCGAAAATCGATGATATTCTCATGATATTTCCAGTCTTGACACTCGGACAAGAGGTACGTCGATATCATCGCCGGAGCAGCCATCTCATTAAGAATGGTACCATAGATTGAACTCATCTGGGTGAGTGACAAGAGTTCCGTATCAGAAGAAAACAAGAGCATGCAATGAATTCGCGACAGAGACAACGCTGGTCTCTCATGACTGTGCTGTACTTGATTGTTCGTACCTCATGTTGTGCGTTAGCGTGGTGGGCAAGTTGCGCTGACTCCCCAATGTTCTAGATACGCTATATTGGAATACCATATTCTGTGTATGTGTCGAGATGAACAACTTTGCACTGTGCTAATAGCTCATCTCTGACAACTAGTATCTATCTTCTGGGCATGTCACATATGTGCTGTGTTCCATTTTTCTGACCAGCGGCACACAGAATTTGCGTCATCGGTATCGCTGACAGATGCAGTAGGTATTCTGCAACCATCTCATTCCCATCCAATCAATACACTCATATGTAGGAGTGAGTGAGATTCCAGCCATTGAACTTGGCTCAACATAATGACTCGATAGGTGTAAGTCGGAGTCTTTGATACTAGTGCGAGGGCGTTCACTAATTGAGAGTTTCAGGTTATAATATGAGCTACGCAATAAATGGGACAAATGAGGCCTTGACCGCCATATTGGGCGGTGAGTCATCCAGGTGCAATACCTCTGTGATATTGACCTGACTGACACACGATGCAAGTCATCATGATTGCTCGGTTGTATGCCATGTATCAGGGATCTAGAAAGATGCTTGTGTTCCTTGTTAGTATCTTCCTGGCTGTAAACATCGCCTGCGGAGTGATCACGGTAATAGCATTCCACAATATTGTACTGGGTAAGCTTTAATTGGTCACTTGAAGAACATGGCTCTCATTGGACAAACACCAGAGGAGTTCATACTCTCCGATACATATATGTGCGGTTATGTATATAAAGGAGACGTCCAGCTTCAAGATTCAATGGTTTGGATGCTCAACACTGTCTGGGAAGTCCTCGCACTGTGTCTTTCAGTTTGGATTGCTGTGAAACACTTCCGTGAGCTGCGACGACTCGGCCCATCCACGGGATCGACCATCGGGGACTGTTTCAGAGTGCTGATACAATCTCACATTCTTTATTTTGCAAGGTGAGCTTGTAATGTGAACACGGTTATATTTTTCTACTCAAGTTCCGCACATGTTAGCTTTGCTGGTGTCTCTTGCCTCCAACTTGCTAATCTCTCTCCAGAAATCACGGTGCGCCGACCTGTCGCTGACATCTGTGTGTAAACGCTGCTCATCATTTCGGTAGAATTCAAATTCTATTGGAACTCAGATAATCAATGCTGGTTTTCAAATTTTATTGGTCATTCAGATATTTGTGCTGGGACCACGTCTCATCCTGAGCGTTCGAGAATACCACGCCAAACTCGTGGCATACTCCGACGCAGAAACTAGCATGAATTCAATTGTCTTCCAGGAGCATGTACATGTATCGACCAGCAGTACTGTATAGGGAAATGCTTGCCGAGTAGTCTACAGGGAGGAGAAATTGGTGGAGGGTCTGTCGTGTTATTTATGGTGTTTCGAAGTATATTTGAAAGATTAGTCAGGTCAACCGGCATCACTACCGGAACGGGGTAGCTACTCACATATGCTTGCACCAAGTGGTGAGCCGAAATTATGCGGAATGTTACAATGGGGAGCTCGAGCAGGGGTTCGTGGAGACGGGGTTGGCAGGAGAGCAGGGCTAGGAAGGGTGTAGAGTCGGAAGGAAAGGAGAGCTAGGGCCAGTGCGGGGCGAGTGCAGAGACCTAGAGTGCGTAGAGACAAAGGTCAGGGTCTCAGGAGGTTCAGGGTCCGAGAGTGCATAGAACGCATACACATGTTATACGTAGCCAGCATCTCGAGGAGGCAGCGCATCTTCATCCTCTTCAGAGTGCAAGGCTGGCGGTTTCAATGTCCAGCAACTGACATGGTCCTTGATGCTGGGTATTGAAATATTTACCGAAGTATTGCACTGAAATGATGAAGAAGTGATTGCGAAGTGTGAAGCCTACCTGGCTGTATTAGGCTGATATGCATTTCTATTCATTCGGGCCACGGAGAAGGAATGAATCCTGCGGACTCATCGATGCGCTCGACTGTAGCGAAAGATCGCCTATTTTTTAGCATTCCAAGTTTTGTTTTTATCTATTTACATAAGAAGAACATACCAAGGTGTGCCTGGGAGACCAATAGTTTTCTCGCTGATGGCCCTTTCTGTCGAATGGCTATAATTAGGCGTCTTCATTACTCAAAATACTAGTAATTTCTAGCTGGTTTTATGCTACCCCGTCATAGTACTCCTCCGAGTCCGGTCTGAACTGTCACACTCGTGTCACATAACGTGATGTTCAAACTTCCTTGCATCTACCTCCGCTGGCCCTGGCACAGGGCTTCTGCCGGATGATGGGTACGTTCTCGCAGCGCAGTTCCGTCATCCAGTTGCTTCATCCAGCTTCATCCTCCAGTACAACTATTTGGCCCAACCAATCACCAGAGCTGCTGATCCGGTGCCAATCGCTAGGATTGGGTCTAGAAGTTGACGTTGAGCAGCCTGATTTGCTATTATAATCAATCGATGGTGCGGTCAACCTTAGTGTGGGACGTTGGTAGACGATTCCATCACATCCTGCTGTAATCAAATCGGCACCGTTCTTCCCGCGTGTCGATAAGAGATGCAACCCCACATGTTGCATTATCCCCCTCCCCTCAAGGATGCCCACTCTCAGCGATTCAAAAACGGTTGACACCGTTGTCATGATCGATGATGTGCCCGATGGTGTCCGCTGTCATCCTCGTGATGACCTTGAGAGGAGATTGCTGAGGAAGCTTGATTTGCGTATGTCCATAATACTGATTTTATATATATTGAACTTCGTGAGTTTGAGGTCTCTGAAAACTCTATTTTGATACTCACTGTGCACCCTAGGTTGACAGAACTAATATTAGGTGCGCGACATACCATCGTACTTGCATGAATCTTATGACATCTACAGCAACGCTCGGTTACAAGGTTTGGAGAAAGACCTGCACCTGCATGGGGAACAATACGCCACAACTTTGTCCATCCTATCTGTTGGATACATTACAATGCAAGTCCCAGGGTGAGTTTCGTCCTTCATCGAGAGGCAGCTGAACCTAATTTTTCTTCAGGAACATGTTTCTACACTGGCTGGAGAGACCTTCTGTCATCCTTCCGTGCTGTATGTTAGCATGGGGTACAATATCAGTATTGTCAGGTTTGTTAACACTGATCGTTCATGAAAATGGCTGCTGACTATGCTCAGGGACCACAACGAAGTACACTTCCTTGTTTTGCATCGTTCAGATCCTGTTTCTGATAGTTTGACCCAAGTTTTACTGGGATTGTTGTCGCCCGCTTCTTTCTTGGCCTTGCTGAAGCTCCCTTCTTCCCCGGTGTCATATTTCTTGTATCTAAATGGTACAAGCGAGACGAGGTCGCATTGAGAATAGCTCTCATTTCTAGTGGAATTTTTCTCAGCTCTGCATTCGGATCGCTGTTTGCATCTGGTATACTTCACGGTATGCAGGACAAAATTGGTCAAGCTGCATGGAGGCAGGTGGCTATCGTTTCTATCGCTCCTTGAAGCTGAATGATCTGTAGATGGTTATTTTACATTGAAGGCGGCATCACCATCTCGGTCGCGATTTGCGCGATGTTCATACTCCCTGATTTCCCGTACAACACCAGGTGGTTGACCCCGGAGGAAAGAGAACTCGCTATCTCTCGCCTTGCAGAAGATGGCTATGATGATGCTGACGAACTTGGGAAACAGACGACCATGCAAGGACTGCGGGATGCCTTGTCTGACCGGAAGGTGTGGTTGTTTTCAGTTGCAGCTATGTTCCAGATAGTGGGGCTGTCTTTCATCGGTTACTTTCCAACGCTGTGCGCGACACTGGGATATGACACGACTGTAACGCTGTTGCTTTGCGCTCCTCCGTGGGTGTTCGGGGGTGTGGTCTCATTTGCTCTTACATGGTTAGTTAATCATTTCTATCGCGAAGTCGCATCTCACAGGGCCCAGGTACTCTGACAAGAAGCAAAAGCGTTACAAACGCTTCATGGTCTCCAATGCAATCTGCGTCCTTGCATTCATCATATCAATATTTACGATGGACAAGGCTGCGCGCTATATTTCATTGTAAGTGGTATCGCCATTTGTGGGGCGTCCCTCTTGTACTCAGAAATATACAGGTTCCTGATGACTCAAGTCATCGGTGGATACCTGCTGCTCTTTGGGTGGATCAGCAACACTTTCGCCAGAGAACCTGCAAAGCGCGCCGTTGCTATCGCTCTGATGAACGCACTGGGGCAGATAGGCGGTATTATTGGAGCGTCAGTGACGTTGTCGCCGATCTCTTTCTCTCGCTAACTATTCACTGCACTGTTCGCATAGGTACGTATGGCCGTCGAGCTGGGGCCCGACATATCGTTATTCCTATGCCATCTGCATCGTTGCACTCGGAGTGTCGACAGGGATGCTTGGTGGTATGTATTTGTATCTGAAGCAATTGAACGAGCAGATCGAGAGGAATGAGCAGGATGTTCACGATATCAATGAGCTTCGAGATCCGATTGGTTTTAGATATCTGGTGTAGTTGAAAACTGAAATATTGATAGCTTCTGACAGTACCACTTACACCGACTCGCTGTTGTTTATCCGGACAATCGTAAATTCAGGTTCTGTGCTAGGTATAACATTGTCAAGTAATCAAAGAATCGAATGGTACGCCCGATATTATAAACAATACAATTATTGTGACGTGCAGCTAGCAGGATTAACGTTAGCAACTGCGAGGACGGAAATGACTAGGAACTCACGCATCTTGGCAACTCGACCAGTGCGTTCCATGTGCCATGCGGCTCAAATCAAGCTCAGGATATCCGGTATCACCGATGAAGTCCAAGGAGTATAAAATGCATGTCGGGAAGCAGGAGGTACCCAGAAAAGGAGCTGATAATTGGGTCTCATCATCCATGCATCAGCGGGGTTAGGCAGAGCATGTCCCAGACTGGAAGAAAAGGAAATGGGTGCTTTTTCTTGTTGCATCACTACTGGGACGAAGTAGCTACTCACCTATGCTTGCATCAAGTGGTAAGCTGAAATTATGTAGCAATCAACGCGGACCTTGAGCTTGAAGCTTGATGCCAGATATTGAAATGCAATGATGATCAGTGCGAGTGCCCAGACAGCTGATAGCTCGTTAGTCGGAGATGCATTTTCGCCATGGAGAAGGAAAATGAATGAATCGCGCGGACTCGTGGCTCGACAAATGAGTATGGCAAGGAGATGAGATCTGCTGAGTGTGGAATTAGAGAATCAAAGCTTCAAGTGATCAGAAGACCTCAAGCGTACCTATAATCAAACTACTAATGACGTCTTCAGCCACGATATTCTGTTGGAGCCCCTGCTAAGCATGACCAAGACACAGACATACACACGGCGTACAGGGAAACGGGGAGAAATTTCAACAGTAATTTGAATTGCAATGACTAATAAGGAAAACGACTTGTAGGTGCCAGTGACCGGTGATATCGATGGCGGGAAGTTGTTTTTGAAAGAAGGATAGCCTAGAATAGATGCCGGGTTAGATAAGGCGTTCAGAAGTGATATCCTACACATTAGGATGACGACATGAACGATAGCGGAACAATGAACGTACTAGTATGTTAGCATTCCAAGTTTTTTATCGAGAGAAACATACATATCTTCGTAGCGTACAAAGGAACTTCTCAAAGTCCAATTGAGGTTACTGAGCACATTAATTAGTTAGGTTCATTTCTCGACTTTCGGCAAACACCGAAGGTAGCGCAGCAAAGACTCTCTACCATCAGGAAACCAGTGAGTCCCTGGTACTGTAGCCATGACTATTGTAATCAAGCACAGTCTTGCTATCGCACTGTAATACTATTCTCCGCTAGCAGCCAAATACTTGAAGACCGAATCACACAAATCAGCACCACTATTCAGCGTCGCTGAACTGTCCTTCACCTGAACACATTCCAACCTCCCCCTCTGAGCCTGGGTTCATATTTACCTTGATAAACTGTGCCGCTTCATGTTGTGTTGGTTTCATTCAAGCGAGTCTTTCCTCGATAACAACAAACATTCACATATGAAAATAGGCAGCCGATTTACGCAGATTTTTGTGATGGTCTACAATAATATACCGCTACAAATACCCTTGTCATTTTTCACCGGTTCACTGATGCTTACTTCACCTGATCAAGGGTCTTCAGGTGAGATCAAATATCTATCTCCACCATGCTAATTTTGGTGATACAAGCGCTGAACGGTGGTATATCTAGCGTAAATGCTATCGTTATACACCACCAACATTCCCCATTTACTCACACTCATCCTTGAATATGGCGGTCATAGTCTCAAATGATCCCAGTTGGTGGCCGATAATCAATTTGAACATTGGTTTAAGCTATTGGATAGGTTCGTCGCATCAAGATGTCTAGATCTAACGTTGACGTGTAGTTTCGCAGTTGCTGCGGGCGTCATGGTGGTATACGATTGGGGTAAGCAAGACAGTGTTCGAAAATCGTTGATATTCTAATGATATTTCCAGTCTTAACACTCGGACAAGAGGTACATCGATGTTACCGTTGGAGTAATTAACTTGCTAAGAATGACGCCATAGATTGAACTCATCTGGGTGAGTGACAAAAGTCCCGTATCAGAAGAAAACAAGAGCATGCAATGAATTCGCGACAGAGACAACGATGGTCTCTCATGAGTGTGCTGTATTTGATTGTCAGTACCTCATGTTGTGCTTTAGCATGGTGGGCACGTTGCGCTGACTCCAAAATGTTCTAGATACGCTATATTGGAATACTGTATTCTGTGTATGTGTCGAGACCAACAGATTGGTACCGTGCTGATAGCTCATCTTTGACAATTAGTGCCATTGTTATGGGTATGTTTCATTCACTGTGTTCGACTCTTCTGACCGGCGGCACACAGAATGGATGCCATTTGTCTCACTCACAGATGCAGTGAGTATTACGCAATTATCACATTCCAATCTGATGAATACACTCATATGTAGGGGTGAGTGAAATTCTAACCATTGAACTTGACTCGTTATATCGAGTCAATAGGTGTAAGTCGCAGTGTTTGATACTAGCGTTCACTAATTGAGTGTTTCAGGCAATATCATATACTACACAATAAGCGGGACAGGTGTGCCAGTAACTGCCATGTTGGACGGTGAGTTACCCAGCTGTGATGCCTCAGTCATATTGAATGGACTGAAATATGATGCAAGTCATCATGATTGCTCGGTTGCATGCCATGTATCAGGGATCTAGAAAGATGCTTATGTTCCTTGTTATTATCTTCCTGGCTGTAAACATCGCCCGTGGAGTGATCTTGGTAATAGCACTCAAGGAGATTCTAACAGGCAAGTTTTAGTTGTTAAATCGAAGAACATGCCTCATTTAACTGATACCAGAGGAGTTGGTGCTCTCTGGCACGTATATGTGCCTCCGAGGATATGAAGGGGACGTCATCCTTCTGAACTCAATTTTTTGGATGCTCTACACTGTTTGGGAGATCCTCGCACTGTGTCTTTCAGTCTGGATTACTGTGAAACACTTCCATTACCTGCGACAATTCGGCCCATCGACAGGATCGACTATTGGGGACTATTTCAGAGTGCTGTTACGATCTCACGTGCTTTATTTTGCAAGGTAAGCTTGTAATGTAGATGAGTTATCTTTTTCTGCTCAAGTTCCGCACATGCTAGCTTTATGTATGTCTCTTGCCTCCAAATGTCTTTGCTCTCTCCAGAAATCTTGGTGCGCCGACCTGTCGCCAACATCTGCGTGTAGCCATTGCTCATCATTTCTGTAGAATTCAGATTCTATTGCAATTCAGATATTCAGTGGTGCACTTCCAATTTTATTGGTCGTGCAGATGTTTGTGCTGGGACCACGCCTCATCCTTAGCGTTCGAGCGTATCATGCAAAACTTATGGTTGACTCTGACGCAGAAACTAGCATGAATTCGATTGTCTTCCAGGAACGTGTACATATATCAACTAGCAGTATTGTGTAGGGACATGCTTGTCGAGTGGTCTGTAGGGAGAAATCTGGTGGAGGATCCCTCGTGGTATTCATTCAACATACGGTGTTTCGAAGTATATTTGACAGGTTTAGAAGTCAAACCGCACCACTACTGGAATGGAGTAGCTACTCACCAATGCTTGCACCAAGTAACGGGAAGCTCAAATCAGGGTTTGCGGAGACGGAGTTAGCAAGAAAGCAGGGCCAGGAAGGGTGCAGAGTTGGCAGGAGAGCAGAGTTAGAGTCAGCTTGAGGCGGTGTGTCAGAAGGCCTCAAGCGTACTACTATCAAAGTCAAAGTACTAATGAGGCATCAGCCATGATATTCTGTTGGAGACCCTGCTAAGCACGACAATCAGAGTAAAGCAACAAACGAGATACAGACATGCAACATACACACACTCATTGGCATGTCTCGCATATGGGCTGTTGCAACGACCAATAAGGAAAATAACTTGTGAGTGCCGGTGACCGATATCGATGACATTCCAGGTATCGACACGAGGTGTATTGATGGCGGGATTCTTGTCTTTGAAGCACAGGTTATGGATAACTTCCGCGTGACAGATAAAGTACTTCCAACCCTGCACTAAAGGGAACTTCCATGATGGATGAAAAGCAGGGTTGATTACGGGCCCAGAATAGATGCCAGGCTAGATAGATACGAATCCTGGAAGACGCACATTAGTTCGACAACACGAACGAAAGTATGTTATCATCGCCGATTTTGTTAGCATTGTTTTTGGAATGGGGTAAACAACTTACAGCTGGCCAAAACCAGACGCCCTAAATAAGCCGCCTCCAATGCAAATGACAATTTTTCTGGGCCGTTCGATATTGTAATGCGCAGATCCGAGCCAGCGCAGGTGCATATCAATGAGCTTCATCGGATATTGTACGACGAACTTCACGCGCAGGTCAATTCTTGTCTTCCATATCCGATGCAAAAAGAGGGAGTGGTGCAGATGCAGTGAGTAATACCAGTTCCGGGACGGCTTTTCAGCCTGTTGCTTGCAGTCTGCAGAGCTGTAAGCACAATTCTTTGGTTCATTTTTTGACTCCGCAAATGCCAGCGCCGCGGGCCTTGATTCAAGCTTACTGTAACGTTGGCCTCACCGAGAGTCGATACATGGAGTCCCCACCTCTTTCGTATTATGTTTGCGCGAATGCAAGACCCCGCCTCTTTTGTATTATGTTTGGTGCGCGAACGCAACCCCATGTATTATTGATTTATGGTGCCCAGTATTATGTGCGTCTTCAGCCTCCTGCCTCAAAACGGTCAGTTCTTCTCTGGACTATGGGCATAAACAGCAGTGCTTTTGATGCCTTTAATGAACACAGTCGGCGACCAACGTACTTCAGCAAACAAGTCTCCATGTTCCTGTGACCACAGTGAAGTTGGTCCTGCCAGGTGTTACGGCTACCTATCCTATCACTACTCTATTTCGTTGCCCCCGACTGTCTATTCGGTTCGTCGATCAAGCTGTGATTCACGATTTGTTACAAATTGTTGTTTCACAAAGCACCGCAATGAGCCTGTACAATCAGAAATTAGCTTCCTGGCGGTGCAATTTTCCCCGTCGAATCGCCGATGATGTCGTATAGCTATTCAACATGGTGCGCTCTGTATTGTACTGTTTGAGTTCCGCAGAATGACGCTTGCTCCATAAGAGTAATTGGAGGGCTGTTGCGCCTCGAACTCTGGAATAGGATTTGACTGCGGGTAATATATTCAGCCTGCCCATTCGCTCACACCCATTCCTCGAACATGACCTTCATCTCAAATGATCCCAGTTGGTGGCCGACAATCGATTTGAGTATTTTTGGGAGCTATATGCAAGGTCTGTCGGCGCCCCAAGATGTCTAGATCTAACGTTGACTTGGGGTTTTGCAGTTGCCGCCGGTGTCGTGGTGGTATACGATTGGGGTGAGCAGGGCAGTATTCGAAAATCGCTGATATTCTCATGATATTTCCAGTCTTAACACTCGGACAAGAGGTACGTCAATGTCATCGCCGGAGCAGCCAACTCGCTAATAATGGTGTCATAGATTGAACTCATCTGGGTGAGTGGCAAGAGTCCCGTATCAGAAGAAAACAAGAGCATGCAATGAATTCGTGACAGAGACAACGATGGTCTCTCATGACTGTGCTGTATTTGATTGTTCGTACCTCACGCTGTGCTTTAGCATGGCGGGCAACTTGTGCTGACTCCAAAATGTTCTAGATACGCTATATTGGAATACCATTTTCTGTGTATGTGTCGAGACCAACAACTTTGCACTGTGGTAATAGCTTATCTCTGACAACTAGTGTCCGTATTCTAGGTATGTCTCATGCGCTGTATTTCATTTTTCAGACTGACGAAACACAGAGAGTATGCCATCGGTATCGCTGACAGATGCAGTGAGTATTCTGCAACCATCTCATCCCCATCCAATCAATACGCTCATATGTAGGGGTGAGTGACATTCCAACCATTGAGCTCGGCTCAACATAATGACTCAATAGGTGTAAGTTGGAGTCATTGACACTAGTGCGAGGGTGTTCGCTAATTGGGAGTTTTAGGTGGTATCGCGTACTACGCAATAAATGGCACAACTATGGCCTTGACTACCATGTTGGGCGGTGAGTGACCCAGGTGCAATACCTCTGTGATATTGACCTGACTGACACACGATGCAAGTCATCATGATTACTCGGTTGTATGCCATGTATCAGGGATCTAGAATGATGCTTTCCTTCCTTGTTATTATCTTCCTGGCTGTGAACATCGCCTGCGGAGTAATCGCGGCAATAGGACTCAACGACACTGCAGTGGGTAAGCTTTACTTGTTGCCTTGACGAACACAGCTCATTGGACAAACACCAGAGGAGTTCATACTCTCTGGCACGTATATGTGCCATTATGAATATGACGGGGTCGTCGAGCTTATGCTTTCAATGGTATGGATGCTCAACACTGTTTGGGAGGTCCTCGCACTGTGTCTTTCAGTTTGGATTGCTGTGAAACACTTCCGTGAGCTGCGACGACTCGGCCCATCGACAGGATCGACCATCGGGGACTGTTTCAGAGTGCTGATACAATCACACGTTCTTTATTTTGCAAGGTGAGCTTGTAATGTGAACGCGGTTATATTTTGTTGCTCAAGTTCCACACATGTTAGCTTTTTTAGTGTCTCTTGCCTCCAGCTTGCTACTGATCTCTCCTCAGAATTTTGGGTGCGCTGACCTGTTGCCAATATCTGCGTGCAACTACTGCTCATCGTTTCTGTAGGGTTCAAATTCTATTGGAGTTATGATAGTTGAAGGAGCTCTTGACATTTCATCGGTTGCGCAGATGTTCATGCTGGGACCACGCCTCATCCTGAGCGTTCGAGAATACCACGCCAAACTTGTGGCATACTCCGACGCAGACACTAGCATGAATTCGATTGTCTTCCAGGAGCATGTACATGTATCGACTAGCAGTACTGTATAGGGAAATGCTTGCCGAGTGGTCCGCAGGGAGAAGAAATTTGATCGAGGATCCGTTGTGATAATTATGTATATTTGAAAGGTCTAGGCAAAGCTATTTCTTGTTGTATCACTACTAGAACGAAGTATCCGCGCTTGAACCAAGTGTTAAGGGGAAATTATCCGGAACGTCTAGCAATCAATCTGGTCCTTTGTTGAGATACAACGAGAATCACTTGACCACTGATTCTGCGCGTTGGTGTTCCACTGTCTGGACATTTAGATACTGCGAATCGTGAAGCCAGATGGCTGATAACTCATTAGTACTCAGATGCGATTTCCTCCATCCGATGGGTCGAGGAGAATGAAAGGAATGAATTGCGTAAACTCATGGTTTGATTGCACGTCTTTCTTGCGAATGAGCATGACAAGGATATGGGTCCGAGAAAATCAGGGCTTCAAGTCGGAAGGCACCAAGCGCACCTGCAAAAGTATCAGTGAGACGCCAATCATGAAATCTGGCAAACATACTTTGATCAGACTAGCTTCACCCTGCAAATCTAAATCATGCGTCAGATGTATATTAGGGCCCTTGCAATGATCTGTTTCCATCCTGCCGAGCAGCACGACTGTAAGAGTAAAACACCGAGTGAGACGCATATGTAAATAACACACCCGTTGATATTAATCACAGTCGCCCTGGTGCGAAGGAATGATTATTTGAAAGTATACACTTTGCTTCAACAGGTCGTTGCGTGCTCGCGCAGGTAGTACATGAGCGGAGTGTCTGGATCTGAGCCAGACAGCTGATAGACTAGAAATCTACATATGCGAAAATTACCGTCTGTCAGCTGTTTGAACACAAAGACTGAAAGCAGAAGATGTGCGCACGATCTATGGAAGCTGAGATGGCTTGTGACGGAATGGCTCTGTCGCATCTACTGCGTCATCATCCATCTGGGCTATTCGAGTGGGGCGCGATGCGATTATTCTATGGACCCAGGAAAGTAGAAGTGGCATGTCCGAACTCAGACAGCTGATAATCCGAGAATTCGACTTATTCATGAATGCCCTGGATTATCATCTGAGCATGATGCACGAAGAACGAAAAATAATAACCAAGAACTGACCATGATCGCAGACTCGTGCATTGGGCATGTGTGGCCTGTCAAAGTTCTACTAGTAGCATGTCCGTCAGCGTGAGATCTTAAATAAGATTATGATATACGTACGCAAGACAATTCAGAGTGGCATTGGAGTAGCGTGTCGAAGCCTAGGCAGCTGTATTTCAAGAGTAATAAACGTAAACGAAAGCAACTTATCATCTTTCTGAGCAAAAAGAATGATCACGATTCATAAAAGCCAGATGGCCAATGACACCATGTCATTGAAGAGGTTATTACACCACGGGGTCACCTGAACAAACAACCAGACTGGCAGAGAGTGAAGGACCTGGAAAGGCAAGGTAGTACGTCTGTGATCAGATGATCAGGTAGTTGACAGAAAAAAACTCACTATGAGATGTCCGAGCACAAAGGAAGATAGGAAAGGGAGACCTTCAGAGCGGTAGTGGAATGTTGTTGAGCGTGAGGAAGAATGTGTCTGGAGGATCTGTCACAGGAGCAACACTTTAGTCTCATATATATACTCAAGTACTATGTAGGCAGACCAAATACGATAGTCATTCATTCTAGCTTCGATGGCATAGTGCCTGTCCGTCGAGCTTCACGCGCAGGTCGATTCTCATCTTCCATGACCAGTGAGGCCTTGAGGCAACAAGAGAGTGTGTGAGTTCTGTTGAACGGCATATTGCTTGCAGAAAGTAAGTACTGTAAGCACCTCATCCCATTACAGCAGCTGGCTTGGTTCATTTTTTGACTCCGCAAATTGAACGCCGAAGGGAGCGCCGCGGGCTTTGATTAAATTTAGACAGGCTTCGCTTCAACCTTATGTTTGGTGTGCGAAATGGCGAATGCGAACACTTGACGGTATTATTCATTCATTGTGAGCCTTGATTAATTGATTCATCGCCGTGCTTGGGTGTTGCCACAGGTAAGTATATCATAGATTCATCATGATGTATCCGCCACTGATCTGCCCCAACACAGGATGAACCTACACTGGAATTCCGGAGCTAAGACTGCCACTGCAACAGTCGAGCTTCTCGGACGCCAGAATATCAACATCAAAACCCATGGGAAACACCTGACAATATCTGTGCATTTGAAGCGCTCGGAGAAAAAAGGGCGGATATACGGTGCAGCAACATTTTTATGGCAAGTCTTCTAGGTTATGGCGATTGCATCATCCAGGCTGAGGCTTTCCATTCGAAGATGGAGAATAGAGTGGTTACATGCGCTTCATCGCGTGAAGATGCGATCCTATCTGCATGTTGCGACATGTGACTACTTCGGATTTGTATGGTGAGCACCTTGTGAAGGTGGAATAAGGATTCTGAACCAATGGTGTATTTGTACAATGACTATGCATGTACAAGCATCCGACTACGATGCGAGTTTCGTAGCCTGCCCATGAATTTGCTGAGCATGAAGGTCAGACAATGGTGTTCTTGGTTTATCTCATGAATCTCGCGTTTAGCTCGCAACCTTTACCGGCTCCTGCGCAAGTCGGCACTGCAAAACATCCCTGAAATACAATGGCCATTGACCGAGGCTGTATAATCAGAAATCGGGCTTTTTTGCCTGTTACCGGATCCTTGTCTCCCATGTGCGATTTCTCTTTCGACCTAGTATGTATGGCGTCTTATATTTAACAGGTATCAACGACACAGCATGAGTTATGATGTATCCGCAAGTGCAATGCATTACCGTCGCATCAAGCGCACGATCGGATCCACTGAATAGAGTGCGCTATTCTTTGACTTTTGCCGTACTGCAAAACATGACCTTGTTACAAAAAGCAATCAGCGGAGCTGACAGCAAGTCTCGAGCTTGGCCCGCGAAGCTAAGAGAACACACATGCTCATTGCGATCACATCACGGTTAGATCGATGGCCACATGGTTTCATACCGAACACCTCGAAAATGGCATTGGAAATGAGTGTGCGATATCACTAACCACTGAAATTTTTCTGGCGTCCGACGAACCAAAACCGATATCGGGAATTAGATCACCGATTTTGTTATTCCGTTTTTTATTTATCTAGATCGATCGAATTGAAATTTGACCTTGAAATATACACCAATAACGCTAGTAGCTAGAGTAGAGGTGATGTGTCCAAGTTCGGACAGCTGATACTAGCCTAAATTGAGTCAATTCTGAGCGACGCGATATTACAAAGTTTGGCTTTGAACCTACATAATTGGCTCAAGACGTGCCTGAGAAACCATTAGAGTGACTGATGTAGTTTCGGAATCAATTCGTTGCTGATGGCCCTTCTCCACCCTGTCTACCTTCGATGGCGCATGCAGGTCGCGCCTTTTCTCTTGAATGACTAAGGGTCGTGCATAAGAGCGGGCCAGACGCATGCCGACCCAATATCATCTATTGGGAGGCAGAGAAGTTGTAACGAATCGTGCGTGTGAAAGTATGCACTATATGGCTGATTGACATCTGTTCAAGCATGATTGAACCACATCAGTAAATTCACACATTGCTTGAACTTCCTTTTTTGCAACTTGCTGCCGGGTAATTCCAAAAAAGGAGCGGAAAAGTCATTCATAAGAACAGTGACACCAACTTGCCATCAACTTGCCACAAGGCAATTTAAGTCGAAAAAGTAGATGCCTCCTCTTGACTTCGACTTTTTTCAAACTTTTTGTTGGCTTTTTTGGCACTTATTTGTAAAATAGCCCACATTGCAAGTAGTGCAAGTTGGGGCTACTTATTTCACACTTGTTTCGACAAAAATGACAAAATATTGCATTCAAGGATAATTACATGATAGGACTACTAAGTACTAGTGGGGAAACAATA